>NC_091990.1:9086869-9131869 GCF_044704955.1 Pristiophorus japonicus | reverse complement strand
CCACAAGTAGAAACATCCTTTAGATGTCTATCCTATCAAACCCCTTCATTATTTTGAAGAACTCTCATCAGGTCACCCCTCAGTCTTCACTTTATACAGAATGGAGCCTCAGCCTGTTCAGTCTCCTGGGTAGTCCTGTCTTAACCATTATGAAAGAATGCTGTTACATTCACCTGCTGACTTGCCATGGGTGTACTGTTTACAGATGGACACTTTCCATTCCAGGCACCCAGCATCAGGCACTCTCGGGTCAGATATAGCACAGCCAAATGCAGAGTCCTTGTACTCTGTCCTGACAAACTGCCTTGGCTCCAACCCAAGAGCAGCCCCCATCGCCTTGGCTCGGAGACTGGGCATCACACCCAGGGTTTACCAGGCCGCACGGCACCAAGTCAACACCTTCAGAAGAGGATGGGAAAACACTGAATCGCGGAGAGATTCATTAAAAGGGACACCTCACATTTTCACGTCAGTTAGCTTCTGAAGTTGTCACAAGAAACTACAAAAAGCTGTTGCACCAGGGGGAAGATTGGGGCCGTGACTGAATGTCGCCACACGGACAAATAGAACTTTAATTTCCCCATAGCTGGTGACCCAGCCCACTCCAATCGAAAACTGTTCAACGAACATTTTAAATGTTTAGCTATTTTTCAAAAATGCTCTGCATCAAAAGAAAAGTCCTGGATTCTTTTTCCGGACAGATCAGTGAAGAGATAATGGGATTGCAATGGCCCTGGGATCTAAGCACTCAGATAATAAACCCAATAACCAGCCTGACTTTGAGCTAACCATGAGAGATTACAAGACTTACCACCGTGCCATTTGGTAAAGCGATCATCATCTCAACAGGAAAGTTGTATTGTTCCAAATGCAGGCTGGCCATCCGGCCATGGCTTTTATCCTCTGGGTTTTTCTGTGGAGGATAAACATGTCAAGCCTTCAAACCAGCAACATGTTTACCTCCACTTAGCGCAATACACCGCCATCAACACCTCCCCTTCCACCCCCCCCCACACACGCCCCCCCCTCCCCACACACATACACACACACACACACGCCCCCCCTCCCCACGCACACAAACGCCCCCCCACACACACGCCCCCCCTCCCCACGCACACACACGCCCCCCCTCCCCACACACACGCACGCCCCCACCCCCACACACACACGCCCCCCCACCCCCACACACGCACGCCCCCCCTCCCCACACACACACACGCCCCCCCTCCCCACACACACACGCCCCCCCTCCCCACACACACACACGCCCCCCCTCCCCACACACAAACACGCCACCCCTCCCCACACACACACACGCCCCCCCTCCCCCCACACGCACGCCCCCCCTCCCCACACACACACACGCCCCCCCTCCCCCCACACGCACGCCCCCCCTCCCCACACACACACACGCCCCCCCTCCCCACACACACACACACACGCCCCCCCTCCCCCCACACGCACGCCCCCCCTCCCCACACACACACACGCCTCCCCTCCCCCACACACACACGCCCCCCCTCCCCCCACACACACACGTCCCCCCCTCCCCACGCACACACACGCCCCCCCCACACACACACACGCCCCCCCTCCCCACACACACACGCCCCCCCTCCCCACACACACACACGCCTCCCCTCCCCCACACACACACGCCCCCATCCCCCCACACACACACGCCCCCCCTCCCCACACACACACACGCCCCCCTCCCCCCACACGCACACCCCCCCTCCCCACACACGCACGCCCCCCCTCCCCACACACACAAACGCCCCCCCACACACACGCCCCCCCCTCCCCACGCACACACACGCCCCCCCTCCCCACACACACGCACGCCCCCACCCCCACACACACACGCCCCCCCCTACCCCCACACACACACACACGCCCCCCCCTCCCCTCACACATACACTCACACACACGCCCCCCCCGCCCCTCACACATACACGCCCCCCCCTACCCCCACACACACACACACGCCCCCCCTCCCCACACACGCCCCCCCTTCCCACACACGCCCCCCCTTCCCACACACACACGCCCCCTCCCCCCACACACACACGCGCCCCCCCCTCCCCACACGCCCCCCCCTCCCCCCACATACACACACGCCCCCCTCTCCCCTACACACACACACGCCCCCCCCTCCCCACACGCACACACGCCCCCCCTCCCCACACACGCACGCCCCCCCTCCCCACACACACACACGCCCCCCCTCCCCACACACACACGCCCCCCCTCCCCACACACACACACGCCCCCCCTCCCCACACACAAACACGCCACCCCTCCCCACACACACACACACGCCACCCCTCCCCACACACACACACGCCCCCCCTCCCCCCACACGCACGCCCCCCCTCCCCACACACACACACGCCCCCCCTCCCCCCACACGCACGCCCCCCCTCCCCACACACACACACGCCCCCCCTCCCCACACACACACACACACGCCCCCCCTCCCCCCACACGCACGCCCCCCCTCCCCACACACACACACGCCTCCCCTCCCCCACACACACACGCCCCCCCTCCCCCCACACACACACGTCCCCCCCTCCCCACGCACACACACGCCCCCCCCACACACACACGCCCCCCCTCCCCACACACACACGCCCCCCCTCCCCACACACACACACGCCTCCCCTCCCCCACACACACACGCCCCCCCTCCCCCCACACACACACGCCCCCCCTCCCCACACACACACACGCCCCCCCTCCCCCCACACGCACACCCCCCCTCCCCACACACGCACGCCCCCCCTCCCCACACACACACACACGCCTCCCCTCCCCCACACACACACGCCCCCCCTCCCCCCACACACACACGTCCCCCCCTCCCCACGCACACACACGCCCCCCCCACACACACACGCCCCCCCCACACACACACGCCCCCCTCCCCACACACACGCCCCCCTCCCCACACACACACACGCCCCCCCCACACACACACACGCCCCCTCCTCCCCACACACACACACGCCCCACCTCCCCACACACACACACGCCCCACCTCCCCACACACACACACGCCCCCCCTCCCCACACACACACACGCCCCCCTCCCCACACACACACACGCCCCCCCCACACACACACACACGCCCCCCCCACACACACACACACGCCCCCCCCTCCCCACACACACACACGCCACCCCCTCCCCACACACACACACGCCCCCCCTCCCCCCACATACACACGCCCCCCCCTCCTCCCACATACACACACGCCCCCCCCTCCCCCCACACACACACACGTCCCCCCCCTCCCCACACACACACACACCCACCCTCCCTACACACACACACACGCCCCCCCCTCCCCACCCCACACACACACACGCCCCCCCCCTCCCCACACACACACACGCCCCCCTCCCCCCCACACACACACGCCCCCCCCTCCCCACACACGCACCCCCACACACACGTGCACCCCCCTCCCACACGCACGCACCCCCCTCCCACACGCACGCACCCCCACACACACGTGCACCCCCATACATGTGCACACGCCTCCCACACGCGCACCCCCCTCCCACACACGCGCGCACCCCCCTCCCACACACGCGCGCACCCCCCTCCCACACACGCGCACACCCCTCCCACACACACGTGCACCCCCCTCCCACACACGCGCGCACCCCCCTCCCACACACACGCGCACCCCCTCCCCACACACGCGCACCCCCCTCCCCACACACGCGCACACCCCTCCCACACACGCGCACACCCCCCCCCTCCCCACACACACGCGCACCCCCCTCCCACACACGCGCACACCCCCCCCCTCCCCACACACGCGCACACCCCACTCCCACACACACGCGCAACCCCCTCCCACACACACGCGCACCCCCCTCCCCACACACGCGCACACCCCCCCCCTCCCCACACACACGCGCACCCCACTCCCACACACACTCACACACCCCCCCCCTCCCCACACACTCACACAATCCCCAGCCGTCTAGTTAAACATCAAAAGGCGAGGAGGAACACCACTTCTCAGCAGGCCTGAGGTTGAAATCATGCGAATGCGTTCATTCATTTGCATGAAATTTCTCTGTTATTTAAACAAAGTCGTTTGCCCATTATAAATGGTGCCGTCATTCAAAATGTAGACACGGGGGTCTGGGGAGGGGGAGAGGGGGGCAGAGACATCAAGAAGAAATACCTGGTGCGTCTCTACAGGGAAACAAAGGGAGCAGGATGTGGATCTGGCCCGCTCTATCTGTCATTGAGCCCGGGTAAAGCAATGATCACCAACTGGGCACAGAAATGACGTGTTTTCAACAGAAGAGTTAAGGCGAGATTAAAAAATGGAGACACTGCATTACTGTAAAATATATTCTGTTCTTCGTATTAACCAGTTTGTTGGTCATTTTCTAAAGATTTATATAATTCCTTAAGAGAGGAAAAGAGTCTTCTGGATCTTAAAACTGAAAACCAATATATTGGGCTCGGCTTAAATTAAAGTCAACGTCAATCATGTGACTCCAAACGCCATTTAAACATTCAGTCTGGATCAATAGGTGCGCAACTTGAGCTGCAGAATCGATGAAAAATTAAACACACGGTAGTTTAAATCGGGGGTTCTCAATGACACGCTGTAGTTATTTTTCTGGACCTACTAAGAAATGCATCAGTCAGGTGTTTAGAGCAGGGAGGTCGCTGGGTAAAAGGCTAAAGAACCCAGACAGTTCTCTCCATATCCCACACTGAAGCGTCCTGTCTCACTGCACAGCCACTGCAACAGGAACACACACATCGCACACAGACAGTCAACACAGCGCCGACAAACACATTCAACTGCGATCAGCTTCAATAATTTGAGGAAAATTCAAAGTCGATGGGGAACGGAGTTTATCACTCACAAGGTGCCACATAAAAGTTACCGCACAAGCTAAAAGTTCACGGGGTTGGAGGTAATATATTAGCATGGATAGAGGATTGGATAACTAACAGAAAACAGAGAGGCCGGATAAATGGTTCATTCTCGGGTTGGCAATCAGTAACTAGTGGGATGCCACAGGGATCAGTGCTGGGACCCCAACTATTTACAATCTATATTAACGACTTGGATGAAGGGACTGAGTGTAACGTAGCCAAGTTTGCTGACAATACAAAGATGGGAGGAAAAGCAATGTGTGAGGACACAAAAAATCTGCAAAGGGACATAGACAGGCTAAGTGAGTGGGCAAAAATTTGGCAGATGGAGTATAATGTTGGAAAGTGTGAGGTCATGCACTTTGGCAGAAAAAAATCAAAGACAAGTTATTATTTAAATGGAGAAAGATTGCAAAGTGCTGCAGTACAGTGGGACCTGGGGGTACTTGTGCATGAAACACAAAAGGATAGTATGCAGATACAGCAAGTGATCATGGAATATTGGCCTTTATTGCAAAGGGGATGGAGTACAAAAGCAGGGAAGTCTTGCTACAGTTATGCAGCGTATTGGTGAGGCCACACTTGGAATATTGCGTGCAGTTTTGGTTTCCATATTTACGAAAGGATATACTTGTTTTGGAGGCAGTTCAGAGAAAGGTTCACTAGGTTGATTCCAGAGATGAGGGGGTTGACTTATGAGGAAAGGTTGAGTAGGTTGGGCCTCTATTCATTGGAATTCAGAAGAATGAGAGGTGATCTTATCGAAACGTATAAGATTATGAGGGGGCTTGACAAGGTGGATGCAGAGAGGATGTTTCCACAGATGGGGGAGACTAGAACTAGGGGGCATAATCTTAGAATAAGGGACCGCCCATTTAAAACTGAGATGAGGAGAAATTTCTTCTGAGAGGGTTGTGAATCTGTAGAATTAGCTGCCTCAGAGAGCTGTGGAGGCTGGGTCATTGAATAAATTTAAGACAGAAATAGACAGTTTCTTAAACGATAAGGGGATAAGGGGTTATGGGGAGCGGGCGGGGAAGTGGAGCTGAGTCCATGATCGGATCAGCCATGATCTTATTAAATGGCGGAGCAGGCTCGAGGGGTCAAATGGCCTACTCCTGCTCCTATTTCTTATGTTCTTATGTAACTAGAAATGTCCTGAAAACTCTGGGCTCTGGTCGAAGTGTTTAAAGTTAGACGCTATATATTGAAGCATTAGTGAATGATGACCCAAATTCATCCACCTAAAATGTACCTTGTGTCCAGATCACCAATTTAATATTGTTATTATTTAGAATCCCGGGTTTGTGATGCAGGAGACCACTCAGCCCATCGCTGATGTAAGCCTGTCACCCTGCAGGTGTGGAGCCTCGTGTTTCTCCTCATTTCCCCAGGTTCCTCTTCAATGCATCAGCTTCTGTAGCCGCTGATAATTGCTCGAGTTAATCGCCTGCTGGTTCCTGATTCACCGACCAACCGAGCTGGTCTTTCAATGTCCCCCCGCACCCCCCCACTCCCGGCCCTTCAATGATTTACCTGGAGATCCTCCAGCTCTTTGACCAGGGACCAGCTGCTGATGAAACTCTCGTTCAGCAGCGAGAGAACGGGCGAACTCTCGAGAACAGTCTCCCGTAGAGTCCGCCCCGAACCTGCACAAACAGGAGAGAGAGATTCAGTTGGTTAATGTGACAAAGCCTCCCTGATAAAGTGCAACATCCCCACTGACACCTGGGAGTCCCTGGCTAAAGACCGCCCTGAGTGGAGGAAGTGCATCCGGGAGGGCGCTGAGCACCTCGAGTCTCGTCGCTGAGAGCATGCAGAAATCAAGCGCAGGCAGCGGAAAGAGCGTGCGGCAAACCAGTCCCACCCTCCCTTACCCTGAAGGACCTGTGACAGGGACTGTTCAGCCACCTAAGGATTCATGTCAAGAGTGGAAGCAAGTCTTCCTCGATTCCGAGGGACTGCCTATGATGATGATAATGGGATGTCCATCAAGGCACCAGCAAGAGTAAAGCTCACTTTGCACCAAATAAAGAGACACTGAGATCCAAGCCAGGCCCCGAGCTGGAGCCAGAAGTGAGCTGGTCCATCCCGCCCTGGTGATCGTGTCCTTACGACCTTCTCCCTGCAGGATAAAGTGAACCAGATCCCTTGCTCTCTTTCCCAGCCTACAGCAACATGATAAAGGCAGGTTTCTCCCCCTCCCCCAGGCTCCTGAGGTCACTCACCATCGATGGATTAATCTGCTCTTCATTTCTGGAAGATCCGTAATCTTAAACTGAGGCCACTGCCCTGTCCATGTTTCTCGCTCACTCTTTCCTCATGGGAAAACATCCCAAACTTTCCTTGGCACCTCACACTGAAGACACGTGGGAATGGTGGGCATCAACCTCCATTGGGCAATAGACATGGACCATAGACTTATCCATCGGGGTCTTATATTCCCTCAACTCAAACCCTTCGGCCTCGATACATTGGGTCAATATTCTAAATATGGCTGGAGAGACGGGGCATAACTGATGGAGCTGCAACTCTGCTAATCATCCAAAATAAATTCACGGAGATTACATTCAAATGAAAATCAACATTTCAAATTAGAATGGTTTTGAAGGCACTCAAGTGGGAAATGGAACTTTGTCCATTCTCAGCACTTGTAACGACAGCATTCGTGTCAGGTATAGAGCAGACAGATCCAGGGTAAAGCTCCCCCGACACTGCCCCAACCACAGGAGAGCATCAGTGTGCCAGGAGGCGCCGGGCATGCTGTGGCCTGAGCTGGGATCTGGATGGAGAGGAGCGTTACAGGAAGCCGATTGCTGCTGGAATTGTGTGGAGGTGTCTGCACTCGTACCAACACAGCCGCAGACAGTGTGAATCCCAGCCTTGACTGCACCCGAACAAAGGAAAGTACTACACAATATTATAGTTCATTTACACTTTATTCCCCCACACCCCCCCGCTCCCGGCACCAACGGTGACTGACCGGTGAATCCGCGCTCGGCCAAGGCCTCCATCGGAACCGTGCTGCAGCTATTGGGAGATGTCGAAGCACAAAAGGAGAGGATAATACCTCCCTCCAGCCCCCCCCCCCGCCCCCCCAACCACTGAGCCCTCAATCAGACAGAGTTACAGCTCCTCCCTCGGTGGCTCACACATATTCCAATCCATCCATTTCTGGCCTTATATTACATTTCTTCCAATTTTCTCTGAAAGCCCAGCTGGTGCCCGTCAGCGGCGGCCCCCACACCCCGCCTGGTGTACCCCCCCCTCCGGCCCCCCATCCCGGTGTACCCCCTCCCCCCGGCCCCCTCCCCCTGCATCCCACCCCACCCAGTGTACTCCCCACACCCCCGGAGTACAACCCCTACGTACCCCCCCCCCAGGTCCCCCCCTCCCCGGTGTACCCCCTCCCCCCCGCCCCCCATCCCAGTGTACCCCCTCCCCCCGCTCCCCACTCCCCCCCCCCCGGCCCCCTCCCCCTGCATCCCACCCTACCCAGTGTACTCCCCACACCCCCGGAGTACAACTCCCACGTAACCCCTCCCCCCCCCAGGTCCCCCCCCTCCCCGGTGTCCCCCCTCCCCCCGCACCCCATCCCAGTGTACCCCCTCCCCCCGCTCCTCACTCCCCCCCCCCCCCCAGCCCCCTGCATCCCACCCCACCCAGTGTACTCCCCACACCCCCGGAGTACAACTCCCACGTAACCCCCCCCCGGGTCCCCCCCTCCCCGGCCCTCCACCCCGGTGTACCCCCTCGCCCCCCCCGGTATACCGCCTCCCCCCACATCCCACCCCACCCAGTGTACCCCCCACACCCCTGGAGTACACCCCCCACGTCCCCGGTGTACCCCCCCCCCCACTCCCCAGGTATACACACCACACTCCCGGTGTACACCCCCCCACCCCCCACCCCCCCACCCCCCCCCCGCCCGCTCTACATGTTGTGTTCATATTCTGTTTATTTGTTACATCTCACTGGACGGACATTAGGACCCTGCGGGAGCTATTCACAGTTGCTGTATTCATTCTGGTTCATGCTGGTTTGGGACTCCCATTTTGGGTTGTTGTATCAAAGCACAGTTAAGTTACGTTTCTCCTGGCTCAGTTTGTCGGTTATTTACGCAGACACAACACTCCGCACAGCATGATTCAGGGAGGATCAGCGAACGGGGAGCGACAGCGGGATCTTCACCTCGCTAACCCAGAGGCGTTGAGACAGGTGACCCTCGCACTGCCAAGGCCGAGACCGACCGATCCTGGCACTGCCTCGGGGGGGAGGGGGTCACAGGCCCTCGGGGGGGGAACAACAGGACTCCGGCCCTCGGGAGAGGTGGGAGGGGCTCTCTGGCCATCGGGGGGGGGGGTCCCTGGCCGACAGCGAGAAGCACATTCACCAACTGGACCATTGATGAAGCTTCTCATTTCTAGTCTTCAAACAAGAGAACTCACATTCTCAGCAGGAGGTATAGAAAGGAAAATGATGGGAGCTTCGGAAAATTTGAATAGGTGACATAATTAAAATGTTTTGGTTCGAGCGCTACTCCTTTTACAATCAATCAGCAGGTCAAAGTCCTGGAACTTCCTCCCTAACAGCACTGAGGGAGCACCTTCACCACACGGACTGCAGCGGTTCAAGGCGACTCACCACCACCTTCTCGAGGGCGATGAGGGATGGGCAATAAATGCCGGCCTTGCTAGCGACGCCCACATCCCAGGAATTAATTTTTTTTTTTTTAAATCCACAGACTGAAAGCCAGGACTCACCTCAGCAGGACTGGTCATCAAGTGCGCCCCAAAGTAATATGGAATGCACGAGTTTATCTTCAGCCCTCGCACGCTTGAAGACTTCAGTAAAAGGAAGATATGAAACCTTGAAAAAGAAATATGGCGGTCAGTCTCCGTGTTGTCCTCTCCGTCCGCTCAATTATCAACACATAGAAATCAGACACGAGTTTAAAGTGTTACTGCCCCCAGCTTTGTTTACCTTCTTAAACGGATACATCATTGTCTCCAGCTTCCTGGCAGCCTCTTCGAAGCTGATTTCTGACCGCCAGACAATCTCTTCGAAAATAAACTGAATGGGCTCGCCCGAAGCGTCGGCAATATCGATCACGTTCCCATTCTCGTCGACGATGACACTTGGAATGGATGGGCCCGCTGCCCTCAGCTCCATCTGCATCAGACGGACAGACAGGCCTTAGGACAAAGCACAAGCCACTCTTCATTGCGACAGAGCTGCCTGTTCCCCTTCCAGTCGAAGGCACAGCGCTCTCTCACTGTTACTGACATTCAAGTCATGATCGGAGAAATTTTCCACTCGCGTCCAGATTTCTCAACTTGCTCCAAACCCCCAGCCCCTGCAGTGGATGGATTCCATTGCTCGAATCCACCGAGGTACGGTATCACTGAGCAAGGTGCAGTAATACGCATCTGTTTATTACTGACAATGACAACCACACTGTTGTACACACTCACTAGATTGTCGGCATCATTGGCTCGGCACTCCCACAGGAGTGACGGAGGTTGCAGACAGAGTCAGAGTCAGTCTGAGAGAGAGGATAATCAGCCTGACTGAGATGCAATCACGGGAACTGTTATGTATGCAACCCTATGTAACCAGCATTCTAACACCACCAGAGGGCGTATCTGTTGGGAGTCCCAAGGGATCCCTTGGGAGCATTGTATATAAGCGGGTCTCCCATGCTGTACCAACACTCTGGAGTTAGAATAAAGAGATTAACATCACACTTACTCACATCTATAGTACTCAATCACATTACTTTATTCTGGACATAACAGGCACGATCTCCTCACTGCACTCTCTAATCAAACTGTAAAGCTCTTCTTTACAAGAGAGATTTAGGATAGTGTTACCCAGGTAGTCTCCTCCCCCCTGCCCCAAACACCATGACCATATTTGGTCAAATTACCAGAAACAAGGATAATGCGGTAAAAGTGGACCTTTATCAGGATACAGTTTACAATATTGTTGAGTAATTTTATTTCATGAGCAAGGGAACATTCAACCTTGGCACTCACCTTTAGGAAGACGAACAAATGGGATTAATTTCTCCAAACGGCTCACCATTAAACAGGCCCACACAACCGAGAAACAAACTTCAAAGATGCAGCATGTTTTCTCACCTCTCCCCCAGAACAATCTCAACTTCATGGAATCATAAAATCACACAGTGCAGGAGGCCATTCGGCCCATCGTGCCCGTGCCGGCTCTTTGAAAGAGTGATCCAATTAGTCGCACTGCCCCCACTCTCTCCGCCCCCCCCCCATAGCGCTGCACGTTTCTCCTTTCCAAGTATGTGTAAAATTCCCCTTTGAAAGTTATCAATGAATCTGCTTCCAGCGTCCTTTCAAGCAGCGCATTCCAGATCACAACTCACTGAGTAAAGAATTTCTCCTCATCTCCTCTCTGGTTCTTTTGGCAATAACCTTAAAATCAACCCAATCGCCAGAGGAAACCCATACTTACTTACTCGATCAAAACCTGTATAATTGCGATATGGAAAGCGCCACAAACCTGCGGCAGGGAGCCAATGTCCACTTCCATGTTGCCACTTTCGCCGGCTCCATACAGCCACTCCATGTCCACATTCAGGGCCCTGCTCCAGATCACAGACACAAGTTAGTAATGGCTCAACAGCTTTTCAGGAGATGCTTTAAGCTGTACAGATATGGGGTGGTGAAACTCCGATATATGAAGCTTGGGCGGTTATCAAACCACTCTCGCTGGGCAGTGGCAGCACTCTCATGTCTTGCCCAGCTAGTCACTTTTTGAGCACAATAGTCAGGGAATTCAACCATGGAAGGCATCACGGCTGATCCGGCCTTTAGCCGACACTGAACACATGTCTAATCTCTGGCAAGAATCAGATAATAATGCAGCCGAAGGAGGCCATTTGGCCCATCAAGTCTGTGCCGGCTCTAGTCACTGGATTGTCAACATGAACTGGAACCCTGGCTGATTTCCCCCTCCCCAGCTCAGAGGATCGAGAGTCCAACTGCAGACCCCCCCCCCAACCCCTGGCACGGTTCAAAGTCAGCAGAGACGGAGGGGTGAAACTGGACAGCGATGGGGAGGAAAATCTACTCAAACTGAGCCCCGGAAGCAATCGAGCCAACAGAAAGGAATTTAATTTCCAAGCCTTTTAAAAAAAAACTAAATTGGGAAAGGATCAACAAGAGAGGATGAAGTAAATCAGGAGGAGATCAGGATAAACCAAGCTCGGATTTTGGAGTCTGAAGACCGAGGGAGCCAAGGAGCTCTGGGAAAGAATGGATCGGAGCCGGAGACAGTGTGAGGATTTACAACAAAGCAGAGCGAGGAATCAGCATCATTCGCAGATCCACGGGGTGGGAATTAACCAGAATCCGCGGCAGGAAGTTGAAAAACTCCCTTATTCAGCAAGATTTCACACTCGCTGTGCTGCTCACCGACACCTCCAAGCACTCTAGCACCTCGTCCTCAAACCCCATCCAGACCATCGGTGCATGAGCAGCCAGCACTGGGGGAACAGACGAGTTCCTAATCGCAAATTTAAACAGGCCCACCACAGTGACGCAGACAAGGGGATTAAAGGGCGGCTTTTAATAAAAGGACCCAGCAGCAGGAAGTGCACAGCGCTGCCCAGGGAGAGAAAAACAAAACCAAAGTATTTGGCAACACGGGCTTCTTCTATCTCCCGGTGCAAATCATTACCCATCTCCGGACTGAAAATATCTTCACAGTTTAATGTTTCCCGAGCCATTCTTGATGTGACTCCACTCGTATGGAAAAGAGGGAAAGAAAAGAGAGCTGGAGAGAAAAGAACAGAAAAAGGAAAAGAAAAGGAAAAGAGGGCAAGTGTTGGAATGTAGGGAAACACGACAGCCAATGTGTGCACAGCAAGATCCCACAAATCATAAAATCTGTTTTAGTGATAAAGGCTGAAGGATAAATATTGGCCAGGACATCGGAGGAACTGCCCTGCTCTTCTTTGAATATGCCATGGCATCTTTTACAACGACCAGAGAGCTGACTAGGCCTCAGTTTAACGTCTCATCTGACAGTGCGGCACTCCCTCAGTACTGCCCCTCTGACAGTGCAGCACTCCCTCAGTACTGCCCCTCCGACAGCGCAGCATTCCCTCAGTACTGCCCCTCCGACAGTGCGGCGTTCCCTCAGCACTGTCCTTCCGACAGTGCAGCGTTCCCTCAGTACTGCCCCTCCGACAGTGCGGCACTCCCTCAGTACTGCCCCTCCGACAGTGCGGCGCTCCCTCAGTACTGCCCCTCCGACAGAGCTGCACTCCCTCAGTACTGCCCCTCCGACACTCCCTCAGTACTGCCCCTCCGACACTACGGCACTCCCTCAGTACTGCCCCTCCGACAGTGAGGCACTCCCTCGGTACTGCCCCTCCGACAGTGAGGCGCTCCCTCAGTACTGCCCCTCCGACAGTGCGGCGCTCCCTCAGTACTGCCCCTCCGACAGAGCTGCACTCCCTCAGTACTGCCCCTCCAACAGAGCTGCACTCCCTCAGTACTGCCCCTCCGACAGTGCGGCGTTCCCTCAGTGCGGCGCTCCCTCAGTACTGCCCCTCCGACAGTGCAGCGCTCCCTCAGCACTGCCCCTCCGACAGTGCAGCGCTCCCTCAGTACTGCCCCTCCGACAGTGCGGCGCTCCCTCAGTACTGCCCCTCCGACAGTGCAGCACTCCCTCAGCACAGCACCGGGAGTGTCAGCCTAGATTTTTGTGCTCAAGTCTGTGGAGTGGGACTTGAACCCACAACCTTCTGAGTCAGAGCTGAGAGTGCTGCCCACTGAGCCAAGTCTGATCCGTTCCCTTGTATGAAAGTAACATACTCCAAAATCATCAAATGGGCAATAAAAAAGTTACACTTACAGAAAATCTTCTGGGAACACAGAGCAAGACACAAATCCGACCAACCTGTCACTGGGAACGTACATCCAGAAGTCCCGAACATGGGTTGCATCTTTAGAGAGAGTGATGTGTCCAGTGAACTGTCCTGGAGTGAACCAGAATGGAAAATCCGGCGGCTCATTCAACTGGAACTCTCCGTGGATCCTGAAACAACACAACTCGGTGTCACAGACTCAAAACGATGGCCATCGCCGATTAAATATTCATTCTCTCCACTGTACCTCAGGACCCCCAGCCTCCAATCATCTCGCTGTCAAACAGCCTTTTCCCAGCTCCAATACTGTTACAGTCAACAAAAGTGTTTAAACAAATTGAAAAAAGTGCTTTTTAATGCCCCCATGATATTTCTCCAGGCTTACTAATAAAATCCAGGAGATTAATCAAATCCTGGAAACTCCTGGACAATCGGGTGGTTTGGGGTTGTCTGCAGGGCTCGGCGACTGGAATACTGGGCCTTGTGTATTAAAAACTCCCGACAGTATTTGGTCTTCTCCATCCACGTGAAGCGAGGAGACATTGGTCACTGATTACTTAGATGTATTTCAGCGCAGGACAAGGATTCACAAGGAGTAGATACAAGAGCAAAAGCCAACCATCATTCCCCATGCTCCATTTTTCCAGAATGCTATAGTTTGGGGTCCACAGTCACAAATGCAGCAACAATCTCGGAGACTGCAGGGAGCAAACGCATTTGTAGCATGTCTCACTCAAACCCAAGTATCAGTGGGACCGTTAATAAGTCATTCCCATAGTTCCATTATGTGTTAAAGAATGAAACTGCAATGTATAAATCCCCTGATGAGATCCCAAAACCTTTTGCAACCAAGGGATTACTTTTGAAGTGCAGTCACTGTTCTCAGGTAAAGGGAGAAAGATGTCAAACACAAACCCCTGTAATTGAATCTTGACTTTGCTGAAACGTACCAGCATTACACAGTAGGCACCAGTCTGTCGGGTAAGGGTCAGTGAGTTCACTATCCGCACCTCATCATCATAGGCAGTCCCTCGGAATCGAGGAAGACTTGCTTTCACTCTTAAAATGAGTCCTTAGGTGGCTGAACAGTCCAATATGAGAACCACAGGTGGGATAGTCAGTCGTTGAAGGAAAGGGTGGGTGGGGCAGGTTTGCCGCATGCTCCTTCCGCTTGATTTCTGCATGCTCTCGGCGATGAGACTTGAGGTGCTCAGCGCCCTCCCGGATGCACTTCCTCCACTTAGGGCGGTCTTTGGCCAGGGACTCCCAGTGATGTAAAGAAGGGATGAGCTGAGTGTCCTGACAATGAAAGAACAATACTGGGGTAGAGTTAGACTTTGTGCCAGTGTAAAGCGGCCGACAGTGAATCGGTCTCCTGTTTCACATCGCTCCCCACTGACACCAATGGAAATAACAATGGCAGAGATGTGAGACGATGGCTGATTCGCTGCCATCCGCTTTATAATCTCGCACAAAGTCAAGATCCAACTCACTGTATCCACATGGTGCCACAAGGCAAGATGCCAAAAGCCCTTCACTCACCACCTAAACCTTGCAAAACAACGTGTGGAGTTGCCGCAGGAAATGTACCCACCTGAACACAATGTCATAATAGAAGTCACTGTCAGCACGGATACAGGCCACTGCACCCTGGGGTGCAAATCTCGTCTTCACAAACGGCCGTGGGTGGAACATGCTCAAAAGTTTATGAATAAGGACCTGTTTAAAGGGAGACAGCTTGTATCATGTTCAGGCGATGTACAGAAGTCCTGGCTCATGAATGTACACATTGCAGCAGCTTTAATAAACGCCAAGTACAGGAATGAGATTGCTATAACCCAGAAGCCTATTACACAACTTGCTTGGATACAGGAATGTATCCTTTTCACCATAACCGGGCCAAAGATATGATTTCCTTATCTCCCGTCAGCAAGGTCCTAAACTGTGCGCCCTGCCTCATCCAACAGCGACAGTCAAGATCAGAAACACCTCAGGTGCAGAAATTACACACAATGGATGGAGTCAGGCATTCCTTGCCCACTATCCCACACAGTGAATGGTGTTCCTTGCCCATTGCCCCAATACAATGGATGGAGTTCCCTGCCCACTGTCCCATACAATGGATGGAGTTCCCTGCCCACTGCCCACTGTCCCATACACTGGATGGAGTTCCCTGCCCACTGCCCCATACACTGGATGGAGTTCCCTGCCCACTGCCTCATACACTGGATGGAGTTCCCTGCCCACTGTCCACTGTCCCATACACTGGATGGAGCTCCCTGCCCACTGTCCCATACACTGGATGGAGTTCCCTGCCCACTGCCCCATACACTGGATGGAGTTCCCTGCCCACTGCCTCATACACTGGATGGAGTTCCCTGCCCACTGTCCACTGTCCCATACACTGGATGGAGCTCCCTGCCCACTGCCTCATACACTGGATGGAGTTCCTTGCCCATTGCCCCAATACAGTGGATGGAGAAGAGCAAAGAGCTCCCTCCAGCCACCAGGCCATAAGCTGCCAAAACTCCCCAGGGCGCTGGTGATGCCACTGGACTGCTGCTCACAAATACAAGAGAAGTTCCAGTAAAATGCAGTTTCACAACCCATGCTCCCACCAGAAGGATAGTGCACGGAGATCGTTACACAATAAAAGTTAGAAACATTTTGGGACTGAAGGATGATCATAACCAGGAAATGGCTGGAATTCTGATGAAAAATAATTGAAAACATTCTGTCGTGAAACAGGTTTTGCACAGGAAATATGAATGTACCAAGAGCTACCTATTTTTGCAAAACCACGGTCTTCATAACGCATCATAGTGTCTGTAACTGTGAGGTGGCTCGATTCTGGATTTTGTACTAAACATCCAATAACTCGATGGGCTTCAATAACCCCATCAGCTCGCGTGACTTCAGAAGCTGAGCCACATTACTGTGCACAGGGTGGGGGAGTTACATTACCTCTCGTCCTTGTGGTGTTGGAGGGTAAAATCTATTGTTGGAGAGATACCCTGTGAAGATGGTCAGCTCACTGGGGATCATCCACCATGCATCGCCCAGCTCTAGCTTATCCTTAAGAGGAAGGAAGGCTTTAAACAAGCTGGTACTAAACACACTGGAAGGTGTTTCTGCAGACTTCCAGTTTCTCAGTCCTGACAGAGAGCCATGGGAGACCTGAAGTACAAAGGAACACATGGGATTCTCTTAAAAGCACAATATTCCACTAACAATCCTGGCCAATATTTATCCCTAACTAAAACAGATGATCTGGACTTTATCGATCTGGACTTTATCACATTGCTGTTTGCGGGAGCTTGCTGTGCGCAAATTGCCGTTTCCCACAATACAACAGTGACTACACTTCAAGAAAATGTACTTCATTGGCTGTAAAGCACTTTGGGATGCCTAGTGGTCATGAAAGGTGCTATATAAATGCAAGTCTTTCTTTATTTAACAAACATATTGTATAAAAACTGTAAAAGGAATGACAGGTGTCATTTAATTTCATCCTTCTTAAATTTTTATTCATTTAAAATTCTTGTTTACCGTCACAATCTATAATGAAAAAGCAATGGCCAGTCAAGGATCAGTTCAGTTGTTCTGGCATTTTTAGTATATGGCCTCTACTTCAAAAAGGCTCATCTATCACATCTTAAATTAATATAATTATACTCTCTTCAACTGCAACAATGTGAAGTTTTTTCCTGTCTTAGCGAAACTATTGCGTTGTCTGAAGTTCTGTTTAAATGGTTAAATGTGTCTGTTTTTTGGTGTTAATAATGGCTGGGCATTTATGAAAATAGCTACATGATGTTCAGATCAATCTCCTGTAGCTGCAGACACAAGTCTGAAAACAACTTTGAGCTGCAGAGAGCACAAGCTGATCACAATTCACCTACAAAATATTTTTAAAATACTCCTGCGTGCTCAGATCCCCAATAGGAACAGTTTGTGCAAAGGTGCAAAGTGCAACAGTCACGATCCAATCAGTAGTATACGGGAGGAATAATTCACTCACGCCAAGAAACCCGTCTTTGCTCTTCGTCATAGTTTCCAGGAGCAGAGGCTGGAATTTGGCTTCAATCGTCAGTATCTCAGCATTCGGATCCAGCTCCTCACCGCTCTCAAAGTCCGGGGCTGGGGCAATCCCTGCACAAAAACACAGCAAACTCACTCAGCCACTAATTTCAGGTGGATTGACAACAGTTTCTTTACATCAGACTGTACGTAAATAAAAGAAGTTGCATTCACCTGGGTTTTTACCATGTGCCATTAAACGCCACATGTATAAACTGTTGAATAACCCACATCAATAGAGTAGACAGCAGACCCTGTATAGGCAATTGCCAGCTATAGTTTGACTGTACTGCACCTGTTAGTTTTTCAGCTAGAGGCTTGAACTCCTCTGGACTGAGGTACATGTCATTATTGGCATCAAATGAGGAAAACAGGAAGAATCCTTCGCTGCCAAGGGATCTGAGAGCATCTTCCTGTGACAAGATAAATATTAGATTTTAAATGTAAACAATATTGAATCACTGGTTAAAACCACAACATAATAAACAGTTTGGATTCTTTTGCAACAAAATTCCATACAAAAGTGAGATGCCATTTCCTCCATATCTCTTCTCCTGCACTTTGGCCACTTTGTGATTCTTTACGCACGATCCTCCCAACACAGAGTTTGCAGCCATACCCAGCCCGGTCCAGCCACAGCTCATGTCCAACAAACAGACTTACCAACATTGGCCAGTGACGAACGACCTTCAACAAGTGTTTCTGTATTTCCCCCCCACTCTCCGAGTCGGGGGGGGGGTGGGGGGGGGGTCGTGTGTGGTATCCTCACTGTTTTCCTCACCCGAGACCATCCAACAGCACAGAACAAGGGAAGCAAAGATATAGGCTGTTAAACCAATCCACAATCAGAAAGGTACCCCAGGCGTGGCAATGTCTGCTCCTCCCCACAGCAGAGTGTTTATCCAGCGAGTCGCTAACCCAGACAGACCAAGAAGGTGTCAGGTTCAATTCTCGGCACATGCTGTGCTCAGCAGTAGGTGTTTGTGCTCTGGAGGGGGCGGGGGGGGCAAATTGTTCATATTCCTGCTTCCAATCGTGATCCAGAATTCCCGACTGTAATTGTACTTGTGGCTGTTGAATGAAGAGGATGTCAAATTGCCTTCTCTGTCCTCTCCCTCCCCACAATCAAAATGCCTAACAACCCCATCAACCAATGCCCGCCTGGGGTCGGGCTCACACATGGCGACCGATGAGCCCTGGGCGGTTTTGCTGCCTTTAGTTCTGCACCTCAAATGGATTCATGCCTCCTCTTCGGCAGAGGAGATAAAATCCAATTTTTTCAAAGATTTTAAAAGACTTGGTGTTGATCAGTGGGAAAGACGTTTCTTCATTAGTCTCACACACACACGGTTACTTTTAGAAACATCCCGTGATGTTTTTGTTTAACAGAAGCGTGCGTTTATACAGCACCTTTAATGTACTGAAACATCCCACAGGGTCTGAAACAAATTGGCACCAAACAATGTGCGAATACATTAGGGCAATGTAGGTCAGCGAGCACAGGAGTGATGGGCGAGACAAAGGTCCACCACCAACCTGGCCCCGCCACACAGCACTGCCCCCCGGTCATCAAAATCCACGGCGCGGCCTTGGACAACGTGGACCATTTTCCATACCTCGGCAGCCTATTATCACAAGGGCAGACATCGACGACGAGGTCCAACACCGCCTCCAATGCGCCAGCACAGCCTTCGGTCGCCTGAGGAAGAGAGTATTTGAAGACCAGGACCGCAAATCTGGCACCAAACTTATGGTCTACAGGGCTGTAGTGATAGTCCACCCTCCTGTATGGCTGAGAGACGTGCACCATATACAGCAGACACCTCAAAGCACTGGAGAAATACCACCAGCGCTGTCTCCGCAAGATCCTGAAAATCCACTGGGAGGACAGACACACCAACGCCAGTGTTCTCAACCAGGCCAACATCCCCAGCATCGAAGCACTGGCCACACTCGACCAGCTCCGTTGGGCGGGCCACATCGTCCGCATGCCCGACAGGAGACTCCCAAAGCAAGCGCTCTACTCGGAACTCCTACACGGCAAGCGAGCCCCAGGTGGGCAGAGGAAACATTTCAAGGACGCCCTCAAAGCCTCCTTGATAAAGTGCAACATCCCCACCGACACCTGAGAGTCCCTGGCCAAAGACCACCCTAAGTGGACGAAGAGCATCTGGGAGGGCGCTGAGCACCTCGAGTCTCGTCGCCGAGAGCATGCAGAAACCAAGCGCGGGCAGCGGAAGGAGCGTGCGGCAAACCAGACTCCCCACCCACCCTTTCCTTCAACCACTGTCTGTCCCACCTGTGACAGAGACTGTAATTCCCGTATTGGACTGTACAGTCACCTGAGAACTCATTTTGCATGAAAGCAAGTCTTCCTCGATCTCGAGGGACTGCCTATGATGATGATGGGTGAGCGGGACTTGATGTGAGTTAGAACACGGGCAGCAGAGTTTTGGATGAGCTCACATTTAGAGAGTTCAAGGTGGGAGGCCGGCCAGGAGTGCATTGGAATAGTCAAGTCTAGAGGTAACAAAAGTAGGTGAGCTGAGGCAGGGGCGGAGACGGGCGATGTTAGGGAGGTGGAAATAGGTGGGCTTGGTGATGGAGAGGAGATGGGGTCAGAAGCTCCACCTCAGGGTCAAATAGGACGGCAAGTTTGCCAACGGTCTGGTTCAGCTTCAGACAGAGTAAGAAAGACTTGCATTTATATAGCGCCTTTCATGACCATCAGACGTCCCAAAGCACTTTACAGCCAATGAGGTACTTTTTGAAGTGGTCACTGCGGTAATGTGGTAAATGAGGATAAGAACATAAGAACATAAGAAATAGGAGCAGGAGTAGGCCATAAGGCCCCTCGAGCCTGCTCCGCCATTCAATAAGATCATGGCTGATCTGATCATGGACTTAGCTCCACTTCCCTGCCCACTCCCCATAACCCCTTATTCCCTTATCGTTTAAGAAACTGTCTATTTCTGTCTTAAATTTATTCAATGTCCCAGCTTGCACAGCTCTCCGAAGCAGCAAATTCCACAGATTTACAACCCTCTGAGAGCAGAAATTTCTCCTCATTTCTGCTTTAAAGGGCGGCCCCTTATTCTAAGATCATGCCCTCTAGTTCTAGTCTCCCCTATCAGTGGAAACATCCTGTCTGCATCCACCTTGTCAAGCCTCCTCATAATCTTATACGTTTCGATAAGATCACCTCTCATTCTTCTGAATTCCAATGAGTAGAGGCCCAACCTACTCAACCTTTCCTCATAAGTCAACCCCCTCATCCCCGGGATCAACCTAGTGAACCTTCTCTGAACTGCCTTCAAAGCAAGTATATTCTTTCGTAAATATGGAAACCAAAACTGCACACAGTATCCCAGGTGTGGCCTCACCAATGCCCTGTACAGCTGTAGCAAGACGTCCCTGCTTTTATACTCCCTCCCCTTTGCAATAAAAGCCAAGATTCCATTGGCCTTCTTGATCACTTGCTGCACCTGCATACTAACCTTTTGTGTTTCAGTTCCACAGGGCGTTCTGGGACGTCCTGGGGAGCGACTACGCGCGGGTCCTGGGGGAAAGTCTGGCGACCGGGGAGATGCCCCTCTCTTGGCGCAGGGCAGTCATCGTCCTGCTGCCTAAGAAGGGCGATCTCCGCCTCCTTAAGAACTGGCGCCCGGTCTCCCTCCTCAGCACGGACTACAAAATCTTCGCCAGGGCGATGTCTGCTCGCCTTGGTGCCGTGCTGGACCACATGATCCACCCCGACCAGTCATACACGGTCCCGGGCCGGACAATCCACGATAACATCCATCTGGTCCGGGACCTCATCCATTGTTCCCAGGAGGCTGGTCTGTCGGTCGCCTTCCTATCCCTCGACCAAGAGAAGGCGTTCGACAGGGTGGATCACGACTATCTGCTCGGAACTCTGCGCGCTTTCGGGTTCGGGACGCATTTCGTCGCCCGGATCCGACTTTTGTACGCCGCCGCGGAGTGTCTGATTAAGGTTAACGGGTCCTTGACGGCGCCCCTTCGCTTTAGGAGAGGGGTGCGCCAGGGATGCCCCATGTCCGGCCAGTTATATGCTGTTTGCGTGGAGCCTTTCCTGCGCCTCTTGCGGACGAGGTTGACGGGACTGGCTCTGCAAGGGCCGGGCGTGGAGGTCGTCCTCTCGGCTTACGCCGATGACGTGCTCCTCGCGGTAGAGGATCCCGCTGACCTGCGGAGGATGCGTGAGTGCCAGGAGATTTACTCGGCCGCGTCCTCCGCCAGGATCAACTGGGAGAAATGTTCCGGACTCCTGGTGGGTCAGTGGCGGGTGGACTCCCTGCCGGAGGAGCTCAGGCCTTTTGCCTGGAGCACGACCCATCTCCTCTATCTGGGAGTCTACCTTAGCCCCGACGAGGGAGCCTGGCCGGCGAACTGGCAGGAGCTGGAGGCCAAGGTCGCCGCTCGCCTAGGGCGCTGGACAGGACTGCTCCGAGTGCTGTCCTACAGGGGTCGAGCGCTAGTCATAAACCAGCTGGTGGCCGCAATGCTGTGGTACCGGCTGGTCACTTTGACCCCTCCCCCTGCGTTTGTCGCCAAGATACAGAAGAAGCTGGTGGACTTCTTCTGGAACAACAGGAAGCACTGGGTCTCTGCCGCGGTCTTGAGTCTCCCGCTTGAGGAGGGCGGTCAGTCGTTGGTGTGCGTCAGCGCCCAGCTCGCGACTTTCCGTCTTCAGACCCTGCAGAGATACCTTTACGTCGAGCCCCCTCCTAGGTGGTGCGCTCTGGCGAGGTATTTCTTCCGCCAGCAGCTCGACCTCAATTATGACACGCAGCTCCTGTTTGTGAACTTGGGGGGTGCCAGGACCGCCCTCCGGGAGCTGCCTGTCTTTTACAGGGAACTCATCAGGGTCTGGAACAAAGTCTCCACCAAGCGCAGCTCTCCGCCGGCTGGAGTGGCGGCCGTCCTGCAGGAGCCGCTGCTCGGGAATCCGTACCTCCACGGCCGAGGCTTTATGTGGCGGTCGGAAGAGAGGGCTGTGGCTGGTGAGGTGACCAGGGTCAGGGACCTGCTCGATGGCGGAGGAGCGGGCTGGATGGCACCAGACACGCTGGCGCGGCGCCTAAATTCTGCCAACGTCCGCCACGCGGCCGATGCCATCGAGTCGCTAAAAACAGCTCTGGGCCCTGACTCCGTTAGGTGCATCGAGGAGGCTCAAGCACGTGGGGAGATCCCGTCCGAACTGACCCCCGTCCGGACGGAATTCCTCATCGGCGCCAAACCCCGGAACCTCCCTCGGGGGCCGGCGCCTCACAACTTGAGCCGCCTCGGGGAAATCCCCTCCGTGCCTTTCAGTTCCGCGCGGAGGGGTTTCCTGTACGGGCTGCTCCTGCACACCCTCAACTTTGCCATCCTCGCCGGCCGTCCGGACACGCCATGGCGTACCATCTTGCCGTCCGGAGGAGGCGGGGGTCCCCGATGGAGGGCACTCTACGCAGGGGTCCTCCCACTATTCATCGGGGACTTGGCCTGGAGGGTGGTGCACGGAGCAGTGCCGTGCAACAAATTTTTAAGCCGGTTCACGGACTCCCAGGCCGCCTGCAATTTCTGCGGTCTGGAGGAGTCCGTGTTCCATGTTTTTATGGAGTGCACAAGGTTGCAGCCCCTGTTCCACTATTTGAAGGGGCTGCTCCTGAAATTCTGGCTGCACTTCAGTCCCACTCTCCTGATCTTTGGGCACCCTGTGCGGAGGGGAGCGGGTAGGTCCGAAGGCCTCCTCGTAGGACTGCTCCTGGGCACGGCCAAGGGTGCCATCAGCCGGTCCAGGCAGCGGGCGGTCGAGGGGGTCGTTCAACCTGACTGCCTGCCTCTCTTCCGCTCTTACATCCGGTCCAGGGTGTCCTTGGAGATGGAGCACGCGGTGTCCACCGGTACGCTCGCGGCCTTCCGCGAGAGGTGGGCACCGGAGGGACTGGAGTGCATCATCACGCCCGGCAACCAAATTTTAATTTGATTTTACGTTTTAAAGTTTAATTTGTTTTAATTGCCGGTGCTTTTAGTGTCCCCTTCCCTTTTATAGGGGGCACCGGAGAAATTGTGATTTTAGTGCCCAAAAAAAAAAACCAAAAAAAAAACCAAAAAAACACCAAAAAAAACCAAAAAAAGGAAAAAAGGGCCTTGTAAATGTCTGGTGTGTCACCCAGGTCGGGTGGCACAGTTTAATGTTTATGTTTTGCAGGTAGACTCTAAAAGAGTTTCATGCACAAGTACCCCCAGGTCCCGCTGTACTGCAGCACTTTGCAATCTTTCTCCATTTAAGTAATAATTAGATTTTTTTTCTGCCAAAGTGCATGACCTCACACTTTCCAACATTATACTCCATCTGCCAAATTTTTTCCCCACTCACTTAGCCTGTCTATGTGCTTTTGCAGATGGAGCAGGGGACGAAGGAGTGCTTACACTGAAGACAATGGCTCTCAAATCTTACTCCCAAATAGTTATATCGGGACTAAATACATGGCCCAGATTTTAAGAAGGTTCTAAGTTGATGACACAACAGAAAAGGCACCATGTGATCGAATGAAAAAGAACATTTTTGGGGGGCTGGAGATTCCTAGAGGTTTCAGGGGAAGCGGTCATTCCAGGCTGGCGATGGGGGAGGTAGACATGCAATGCTCGGTCAGTCCCTCCATCCCCGGCTCAGCAATCTGCACAACTCTGAGCCCAGGCACAGAGTTCCTGGTCTTCCCCCTCCCCCGCAACTCACCCCCCTCTCCCCCAACTCACCCCCCTCTCCCTGACCCGATCTGGCCGCTTTGGTTATTGATTAAAGGTATTAATGGAAGGTTTTGCTCCATCACTGCCTCCCCCGATGGAGAAGTCCCCCTTCCCTCCCCTCTCTCACCTGCCGCTTCGCTCTCCCGCAGTCCCGGTAACATTTCCAGCCCGCCCCCGCCGCCGCCGCCGCCGCCAGCACCGCCCCGACCGCCAGCAGCGCCGGGAGGCCGATCCTGGGGCCGGGTTGCGCCGTGCCCTCCCCGGCCGCAGACTCCGGCTCTGCCCCGCTCCGCATCCGGCGCTGCCGCACATCGGGAGCCATGGCCCGGCAGCCGCCACAGCCCCGCTCCGCTCCCAAGCCCAGCGCCGCTCTGTCCGGCGGACGCTCGCTCTCCGGCCGCTACGTGCGGCTCCGGGAATGAGGAAAGTCTGGAGTCTGTCCGCAGTGGATCGGGACTGGGACCTGGCGGATGTCAATCAGCAAACTCCCAAAGCAAGCGCTCTAATCGGAGCTCCGACACGGCAAACCAGCCCCAGGTGGGCAGCGGAAACGTTACAAGGGACCACCCTCAAAGCCTCCCTGATAAAAGTGCAACATCCCCACCGGCACCTGGGCGTCCCTGGCCCAAGACCGCCCTAAGTGGTGGAAGTGCATCCGGGAGGGCGCTGAGCTCCTCGCGTCTCGTCGCCGAGAGCATGCAGAAATCAAGCGCAGGCAGCGGAAAGAGCGTGCGGCAAACCAGTCCCCCCCTCACCTTCCCTCAACCACTGTCTGTCCCACCTGTGACAGGGGCTGTGGCTCTCGGATTGGACTGTTCAGCCACCTAAGGAATCATTCTAGGAGTGGAAGCAAGTCTTCCTCGATTCCGAGGGACTGCCTATGATGATGATGATGATGATGCTCTCGTGGCCCCAAAAATTCTTCCCGACGGTTGAGAATGCGACCAATGATGATATATGTCACTATGTAAGAAAGAACACAGCTCTTTACCTTCAATACTGTGAACACTTCTGGTCTCTATGTTGCACACAAGGAGAGAGGGGCACTGCAGAAGGTGCAAATCAAAGGTTTACAAAGGTGCTCCCAGAAAGAGAGGTTATAACGATCAACAAAGGCTGAGCAGGCTGGGGATCTTCTCTCTAGAAAAGTGAAGGTTGAGGGGTGACCCGCTCGAGGTCATTGAAATTATGAAGGGGTTCGGATAGGGTAGATGTAGAGGAGATGTTTCCACTAGTGGGGGAGTCCAGAACTAGGGTCCATCAATATAAGACAGTCACTAATAAACCCAATGGGGAATTCAGGAGAAACGTCTTCACCCAGAGAGTGGTGAGAATGTGGAACTCGCTCCCACAGGGAGTGGTTGAGGTGAATAGTATCGATGCATTTAAGGGGAAGCTGGATAAACACATGGGGGAGAAAGGAATAGAGGGATAGGGTGATGGGAGTGTTGTGTATCTGTAAAGCATGCACTCCCATGTTCCACCACCAGGGAGCGCATCCCCTGAAGTCCCAAGGGATCCTAGCATCCCTTGGGAGCACTGTATACAAGCTGGCCCCTAAGGCCTGTTCCTCACTCTAGAGTGTCTTATTAAAGACTGAGGTCACTGTTACTTTAACCTCCCTGTGTACAGCCTCATCTGTGTTAGGAACACAATAACTGGCGACGAGAATACGAATCCAACGCAAAGAAGCAGCAAAATGTGGGCATCCTGGAGAAGTTCTCGGAGGGTGAGGACTGGGAAGCCTATGTCAAACGGCTAGACCAGTACTTTGTAGCCAACGAGCTGGACGGAGAAGGAAGCGCTGCAAAAAGGAGAGCGGTCCTCCTCACAGTCTGCGGGGCACCGACATACAGCCTCATGAAGAATCTTCTGGCTCCGGTGAAACCCACAGATAAGTCATATGAGGAGCTGTGTACACTGGTTCGGGAGCATCTTAATCCGAGTGAGAGCGTGCTGATGGTGAGGTATCGGTTCTACACGTGCCAGCGATCTGAAGGTCAGGAAGTGGTGAGTTACATCGCCGAGCTAAGGCGACTTGCAGGACAATGTGAGTTTGATGGTTACCTGGAGCAAATGCTCAGAGACTTTTTTGTACTGGGCATTGGCCACGAGACTATCCTACGAAAACTTTTGACTGTAGAGACACCGACCCTCAGTAAGGCCATTGCGATAGCACAGGCGTTTATGTCCACCAGTGATAACACCAAACAAATCTCTCAGCACACAAGTGCTAGCAATGTTCATAAATGAACTGGAACTGTGTTTGCAAGCTGAAATGTACAGGGCAGAAACCACGAGTCTGCAACTGCCAACAGGTGACCGAGATGACTCAGAGTCCCCAACAAAGGATGAATGCAAGGCAATTCACACCTTGTTGGTGTTGTGGAGGCTTCCATTCAGCCTATTCATGCCGCTTCAAAGGGTATATTTGCAAGAGCTGTGGAACAATGGGGCACCTCCAATGAGCTGCAAGCTCTGCAAAACCTGCTAACCACCACGTGGCAGAGGAAGATCGGTCCATGGTGGATCAAAGCAATTTCGAGCCTCAGAGAGAGGAGGCAGATGCTGAAGTACACGGGGTGCACACATTTTCGACGAAATGCCCACCTATAATGCTAAATGTAAAACTGAATGGCTTACCCGTAGCCATGGAACTGGGCACTGGCGCTAGCCAATCCATCATGAGTAAAAAGATGTTTGAGAGACTGTGGTGCAACAAGGCATTCAAACCAGCCCTGAGCTCCATCCACACGAAACTGAGAACGTACACCAAAGAGCTCATCACTGTCCTGAGCTTATCACAGAGCCATGGTCAAGGTCACCTATGAGGGCACAGTGCACGAACTGCCACTCTGGATTGTCCCGGGCGATGGTCCCACACTGCTTGGAAGGAGCTGGCTGGGATCCCTTGGGACTTCAGGGGATGAGCTCCCTGGTGGCGGAACCTGGGATGGGCAAAATCCGCTGGAACTGGCATGACATCCGAGCGCTATCACATGTCGATGAGGCCTTATGTACCCAGGTTCTGAACAAATTTCCTTCCCTTTTTAAGCCAGGCATTGGAAACTTTTCCGGGGTGAAGGTGTGGATCCACTTGGTCCCAGAGGCACGACTCATTCACTACAAGGCGCGAGCGGTACCTCACATGATGAGGGAGAGAGTGGAAATCGAGCTGGACATGCTGCAACATGAGGGCATCATCTCCCCAGTGGAATTCAGCGAGTGGGCCAGCCCGATCATTTCAGTACTGAAAAGTGATGGCACGGTCAGGATTTGTGGCGATTATAAAGTAACTATTAATCGTTTCTCGCTACAGGACCAATACCCATTACCTAAGGCAGACGACCTATTTGCGACGCTGGCAGGAGGCAAGACATTCACCAAGCTCGACCTGACTTCGGCCTACATGACGTAGGAGCTGGAGGAGTCTTCAAAGGGCCTCACCTGCATCAACACGCACAAGGGACTGTTCATCTACAACAGATGCCCATTTGGAATTCAGTCGGCTGCAGCGATCTTCTAGAGAAACATGGAAAGCCTACTCAAGTCAGTACCACACATGGTGGTCTTTCAGGACGACATATTGGTCACAGGTCGGGACACCGCCGAGCACCTACAAAACCTGGAGGAGGTCCTCCAGCGACTGGATCGCTTAGGGCTGCGACTGAAGAGGTCGAAATGCGTCTTCATGGCAACAGAAGTGGAGTTTTTGGGGAGAAAGATCGCGGCGGACGGCATTCGGCCCATAGACGCCAAGACAGAGGCTATCAGGAACGCGCCCAGGCCACAAAACGTCACGGAGCTGCGGTTGTTCCTGGGACTCCTCAACTATTTTGGTAACTTCCTACCGGGGTTAAGCACCCTCTTAGAGCCCCTACATGTGTTATTGCGCAAAGGTGAGAACTGGGTATGGGGAAAAAAACAAGTAATTGCTTTTGAGAAAGCCAGAAACATTTTATGCTCCAAAAAGCTGCTTGTATTGTATAACCCTTGTAAAAGACTTGTGCTAGCAGGGGATGTGTCGCCGTACAGAGTCGGGTGTGTATTACAACAAGCTAACGTTGCGGGGAAGTTGCAACCTGTCGCCTATGCTTCCAGGAGCTTGTCTAAGGCCGAGAGGGCCTACAGCATGATTGAGAAAGAAAATGCATCAGTACCTGTTTGGCCTCAAATTTGAGCTGGAAACCGATCACAAGCCCCTCACATCCCTGTTCACTGAAAACAAGGGGATAAATACTAATGCCTCAGCCCGCATACAAAGTGGGCACTCGTGCTATCAGCGTATATATACCATCCGCCACAGGCCAGGCACTGAGAACTGTGCGGATGCACTCAGTCGGCTACCATTGCCCCCACGGGGGTGGAAATGGCGCAGCCTGCAAACTTGTTGATGGTGGCGCAGCCCGCAGACTTGTTGATGGTCATGGAAGCATTTGAAAATCATAAATCACCTGTCACAGCCCGCCAGATTAGGACTTGGACCAGCCAAGATCCTCTGCTGTCCCTAGTAAAAAACTGTGTACTGCATGGGAGCTGGGCCAGCATTCCTGTTGAAATGCAAGAGCAAATCAAGCCGTTCCAGCAGCGAAAGGATGAGCTATCCATTCAGGCAGACTGCCTGTTGTGGGGTAACCATGTAGTGTTACCAAAAAAGGGCAGGGAGACGTTCATCTCGGATCTCCACAGCACACCCGGGTATAGTAATGATGAAAGCGATAGCCAGATCCCATGTGTGGTGGCCCGCTATCGACTCTGACTTAGAGTCCTGTGTACGGCAATGCAGCGTATGTGCTCAGTTGAGCAACGCGCCCAGAGAGGCACCACTCAGTTTGTGGTCCTGGCCCTCCAGACCATGGGCGAGGATCCATGTCGACTATGCGGCCCCGTTTCTCAGGGCCAACAACACGCCAGCCCAGCGAGGGCACAGCCAACACACCAGAACAGACATTTGTACCAAGGCAGTCCACCAGGGAAAGAAAGGCTCCCGACCGCCTCACCTTGTAAATAGTTTTCATTTTGACTTTGGGGGGGGGGGGGAGTGATGTTGTCTATCTGTAAAGCATGCACTCCCATGTTCCGCCACCAGGGAGTGCATCCCCTGAAGTCCCAAGGGATCCCAGCATCCCTTGGGAGCACTGTATATAAGCTAGCCCCTAAGGTCTGTTCCTTACTCTGGAGTGTCTTATTAAAGACTGAGGTCACTGTTACTTTAACCTTTCTGTGTGCAGCCTCATCTGTGTTAGGAACACAATAGGAGGGGAGATGGAGAGGGGTGGGAGGAGGCTCGTGTGGAACATAAACACCGGCACGGAGCAGGTGGGCCGATTGGCCTGTTTCTGGGCTGCACATTGTGTAATTCTCCATTGCCTCACTGATTACCCATAGCTACCTATAATATCAAGAATGATCGCAAGAATCCTCCTCAATCGCCTTCTCCCTGTGGCTGAAGAGCTCCTCCCAGAGTCTCAATGTGGATTCCGCCCACTAGGGGGCCCAATGGACATGATCTTCACTGTGTGGCAGATAATAATTTAATAATAACTTTTATTTATATAGCGCCTTTAACGTAGTAAAACGACTCAAGGCGCTTCACAACAATTTTATAACACGTTAGCTATTGACCAGGGAGGGAAAGAGAGAAAAAACATGAGAAGGAATTGTAAAGAGAGGTTAAAGGCTCGGGTCCGAAGCAGCAGCCAAAATGCGCTCGCAGATAGAGACAGGTGAAAAAACTTAAAAAAGCAATTCAAATTACATTGTAAATAATACAATGAGGCGAATAGTATCGACGCATTTAACGGGAAACTGGTTAAACGTTTACATGAGGGAGAAAGGAATAGAAGGATATGCTGATGGGGTGAGACGAATAGGGATGGGAGGGGGCTGGTGTGGAGCATAAACACCGGCACGGACCTGTTGGGCTCATACAATAGTAAAATCAATATAATAAAGATCAATTATAATTAAACAAAATTAAATAATATATACCATAATCATAAATTAAGTTAAAATGAGAAAATCAGCAATTGAATCAAATTAAATCAGTTATTAACTTTCTTTAAAATTAATTCCCTGTCCAGTGATTCAATTAATATGGGAGAACCAATCACTGTCCTCCATCCTTGTGATGTCATAATTTTATTACTTTTTATTTCTCGTTTTGTCCCCTTGACAGGGCCTGTAATAGCTCCAGGCTCGAGCTGCCTCCAGCTGCTTCAGGTTGAAAATCCCCCCCCCGCACCCCCACCGCCCCGCTGCGCCAGGCTTGAGCTGCCTCCATTGTCAGGGAGCAGCTTATGTTTAAAACTCCCTCCAGCTGCTCCAGACTCACGCTGCCTCCGTTGTCAGGCAGGGAGATGGTTATGTGAGGGATTATGGAGCGTCCTCTTCAGATTCGGCTGCCCTCAAAAGTTTGTCACCATTCTCCGCCTGCTCCACGATGACAGGCAAGCCGTGATCCTGACCAGCGGATCCACTACGGATCCAATCCATGAATGGACCGGGGTCAAGCAAGGCTGTGTCATCGCACCAACGCTCTTCTCGATCTTCCTTGCTGCAATGCTTCACCACATCAGCAAGCCCCCCCGCTGGAGTGGAGCTAAATTACGGGACAAACGGGAATCTGTTCAATCTCTGCCACCTCTCGGCCAGATTCAAGGTCGTCCCATCCTCCATCATCGAAATACAATGCACAGATGACGCTTGCGTCTGCGTACACTTGGAGGCCGAACTCCAAGCCGTCGTCAACATCTTCACCGAGGCGTACGAGAGCATAGGTCTTACACTAAACATCCGTAATACAAAGTTCCTCTACCAACCTGCCCCCGCCACACAGCACTGCCCCCCGATTATCAAGATCCACGATGAGGCCTTGGACCTCAGGAGCCTACTGTCAACAAGGGCAGGCATCGACGACGAGGTCCAACACCACCTTCAGTGTGCCAGTGCAGCCTTTGATCGCCTGAGGAAGAGAATGTTTGAAGACTCGGACCTCAAACCCGGCACCAAACTCCTCCATTGGCAGGATAGATGCACCAACATCAGCATCGAAGCACTGACCACACTCGATCAGCTCCGTTGGACGGGCCACATCGTCCGCATGCCTGACACGAGACTCCCAAAGCAAGCGCTCTACTCAGAGCTCTGACATGGCAAGCGAGCCCCAGGTGGACAGAGAAAACACTTCAAGGACACCCTCAAAGCCTCGTTGAAAAAGTGCAACATCCCCATCGACACCTGGGAATCCCTGACCCAATGACCGCCCAAACTGGAGGAAAAGCATCCGGGAAGGCGCTGAACACCTCGAGCCTCTTCACCAAGAGTAAGCTGAAGCCAAGCGTCGACAGCGGAAGGAGCACACGGCAACCCAGGCCCCCCACCCACCCACCCGTCCCTCCAACCATCGTCTGCCCCACCTGTGATAGAGTCTGTAGATCCCGCATTAGACTCTTCAGTCACCTGAGAATTCACTTTTAATGTGGAAGCAAGTCATCCTCGACTCGGAGGAGAAAGCCTATAATATATTAAACATTTCATATCTGAAAAAGCTTCTATAGATATGTGAAGAGAAAAAGATTAGTGAAAACAAACGTAGGTCCCTTGCAGTCACAAAGAAATGGTGGACCAGTTAAACAAATACTTTGGTTCTGTCTTCACAAAGGAAGCCACAAATAATCTTCCGGAAATACTAGGGGACCGAGGGTCTAGTGAGAAGGAGGAACTGAAGGAAATTCTTATTAGGCGGGAAATTGTGTTGAGGAAATTGATGGGATTGAAGGCCGATAAATCCCCGGGGTCTGATAGTCTACATCCCAGAGTACTTAAGGAAGTAGCCCTAGAAATAGTGGATGCATTAGTGATCATTTTCCAACAGTCTATCGACTCTGCGTCGGTTCCTATGGACTGGAGGGTAGCTAATGTAACCCCACTTTTTAAAAAAGGAGGAAGAGAGAAAACAGGGAATTATAGGCCAGTTAGCCTGACATCAGTAGTGGGGAAAATGTTGGAATCAATTATTAAAGATGAAATAGCAGCACATTTGGAAAGCAGTGATGGAATCGGTCCAAGTCAGCATGGATTTATGAAAGGGAAATCCTGCTTGACAAATCTGCTGGAATTTTTTGAAAAGGTCCCACACAAGAGATTGATGTGCAATATTAAAGCACATGGTATTGGGGGTAATGTATTGACGTGGATAGAGAATTGGTTGGTAGACAGGAAGCAGAGAGCCGGGATAAACGGGTACTTTTCAGAATGGCAGGCAGTGACTAGTGGGGTGCCGCAGGGCTCAGTGCTGGGACCCCAGCTATTTACAATATACATTAATGATTTGGATGAGTGTAATATCTCCAAGTTTGTAGATGACACTAAGCTGGGTGCCGGTGTGAGCTGTGAGGAGGACGCTAAAAGGCTGCAGGGTGACTTGGACAGGTTAGGTGAGAGGGCAAACGCGTGGCAAATGCAGTATAATGTGGATAAATGTGAGGTTATCCACTTTGGTGGCAAAAACACGAAGGCAGAATATTATCAGAAAAGGGGAGGTGCAACGAGACCTGGGTGTCATGGTACATCAGTCATTGAAAGTTGACATGCAGGTACAGCAGGCGGTGAAGAAGGCAAATGGTATGCTGGCCTTCATAGCTAGGGGATTTGAGTATAGGAGCAGGGAGGTGTACAGGGCCTTAGTGAGGCCTCACCTGGAATATTGTGTCCAGTTTTGGTCACAAATCTGAGGAAGGACGTTCTTGCTATTGAGGGAGTGCAGCAAAGGTTCACCAGACCGATTTCCGGGATGGCAGGACTGACATATGAGGAGAGACTGGATCGATTGGGCCTCTATTCACTGGAGTTTAGAAGAATGAGAGGGGATCTCATAGAAACATATAAAATTATGACGGGACTGGACAAGTTAGATGCAGGAAGAATGTTCCCGATGTTGGGAAGTCCAGAACAAGGGGACATAGTCTAAGGATAAGAGGTAAACCATTTAGGACCGAGATGAGGAGAAACTTCTTCACTCAGAGAGTTATGAACCTGTGGAATGCCCTACCTCAGAGAGTTGTTGATACCAGTTCATTGGATATATTCAAGAGGGAGTTCAATATTGCCCTTATGGCTAAAGGGATCAAGGGGTATGGAGAGAAAGCAGGAAAGGGGTACTGAGGGAGTGATCAGCCATGATCTTATTGAATGGTGGCGCAGGCTCGAAGGGCCAAATGGCCTACACCTGCACCTATTTTCTATGTTTCTATGTACACACTTATTGTCTGCCATTTGAATTCATGTTGTCACATTTTTACCACACTTGTGGTAATTTTTTTGTTATGCGTTCCTATATCCACATTTATAATGGAAACACTTGAATAGAATCCTCACAGTCCGACCACTGCTTTCCACAATTCTCCCAGTTTGAAATGTTTTTATCACTGTCATTTGAAATTCCATGACCAAGTAAGGGTATAACCAAAAATTAAATTAAATTAAAAAATACATATTTAACAACATGACAAAGTTTTACAATTGGGTTATCTTTTAATGCCTTCGTTACAGTTTTCACTTGAAGGCCTCAGCCAGTTCCTAAAGCCTGGGCTTGGATTTGATATTTTATCCAGAGTATGTGATGCTGAGAGATTAATTTGGATCGTGCCGTGTACCTCTGTGCCATTCTGAAGTATGTTTTTCTTTAGCTCCCAACAGTTCCGGTTTCAAAATTATTTGAAGAAAAGTTAGATAACAAATTGGAAAAGCTTTATTGGGATATAATTCATAGAGTGTCTTTTCTAAAGAGAGGCTGAAATGATCAACACTAGCTCCACATGCGTTGTAGCCTTTGTTTTGTGTTCTATAAATTTTAGAAAATGAAAGAGAGAGAGGTTGATGGCTGAGACGGGGGTCAGAGAGAGAGAGAGAGAAAAAAAGAGAGCAAGGGATTGAAGAGGAGAAAGAGTGTGTCTTTCTCTATGTGATATTACTTTAATTTTCATTAAAAATCACCAACGGAACTTTGAAGTCAGCTAATTATTTCGCTATTTTGTTGAGACATATGAGACAAAGATAGATAGCGACACTAGAGAGAAAACCAAGCAGGCAATTTTTACCTCATTCTAATCTGATTTATTTTTAAAAGAAATGTTAATTATTGACAGTAAACAATGCCTGTTTTAGAAATAAAGATAAAGAAAGAAAGACATGCATTTATATAGCCCTTTCCATGACCTAGGACATCCCAAAGTGCTTTACAACCAATGAAGTACTTTTGAAGTGCGGTCACTGTTGTAATGTTAGAATTGTGGCAGCCAATTTGCGCACAGCAGGCTCCCACAAACAGCAATGCGATAATGACCAGCTAAGTTGTTTTAGTGATGTTGGTTGAGGGATAAATATTGGCCAGAACTCCCCTGCTCTTCTTCAAAATAGTGCCATGGGATCTTTTATCTCCACCTGAGAGAGCAGACGGAGCCTCGGTTTAACAATGGCACCTCCAATAGTGCAGCACTCCCTCAGCACTGCACTGGAGTGTCAGCCTAGATTACTTGCTCTTGGTATTTTACTGCAGTAATCTTTCCCAATTGTGCCTCTTTTCCATTGATTTCTCCAGTCTCCCTGATCAGTACATTTAGCAAAATAGGAAGATTGAAAAAATACATGAAACTGCGTAATCTGGACGGCTGGCTATTAAGGCCTTTCTCACTTTGCAATGTGGCTCCAGGAACTTCTGAGGCCAATTATCGCACATCACTCAGTTGAGAATCAATTTGGGTGAGGTACCAGGGGCTTGCAGCCTTTGAGTAAGGAAGGGAAATTCTCTTGCTGCATTGAGTGAGCTGGTTCACTCATTTTAAATCAGCACAGAATCTCAGAAAACAAATGTTGAAACTATCACTTGTGTTAGCACATAAAACCATTAGGTGCTATATAAATGCAAGATGTTGTTGTGATTGCTCTACCCCAAGTCATTGGAGAAATATCACCAACGATTTCTCCCAAGATCCTACAAATCCCCTGGGAGGACAGACGCACCAACGTTAGCGTCCTCAACCAAGCCAACATCCCCAGCATTGAAGCACTGACCACACTTGATCAGCTCCGCTGGGCAGGCCACATAATTCGCATGCCAGACACGAGGCTCCCAAAGCAAGCGCTCTACTCGGAACTCCTTCACGGCAAGCGAGCCAAAGGTGGGCAGAGGAAACGTTACAAGAACGCCCTCAAAGCCTCCCTGATAAAGTGCAACATCCCCACCGACACCTGGGAGTCCCTGGCCAAAGACCGCCCTAAGTGGAGGAAGTGCATCCGGGAGGACGCTGAGCACCTCGAGTCTCGTCGCCGAGAGCATGCAGAAACCAAGCGCAGGCAGCGGAAAGAGCGTGCGGCAAACCAGTCCCACCCACCCCTTCCCTCAACGACTATCTGTCCCACCTGTGACAGGGACTGTGGTTCTCGTATTGGACTGTTCAGCCACCTAAGGACTAATTTTTAGAGTGGAAGCAAGTCTTCCTCGATTCCGAGGGACTTCTATGATGATGATGACCCCTTATGCTGTAGACGCAAGTTTTTCTCCATGTCAGCAACAAACATTCAAAGGCTCAAAATCTGTTCGACCAATTTCGTTTGAGCCAGACTACCTTAGTCTGTCCCTTTTATTCACACAATATACATGGAGCTGCTATTTTTACTAATGATTTGAATTTTCTGATAAAGGTCATTTTCTATTAATCAGTGTAAAACAGTGTTCCCGCAGGATGCAGGTCCCACATACTTTCCGGTAATGACATTACTCTGAAAGTTATATTGCTTGTTTGGAAAGCAACATTGTAAAGAAAAACCAAGGCTCACTGATTTAAGTTCACTTACAGAAAAGATAGCTCAGAATTCGGATCATTATTGGAATACATTGCTTTACATCTTCACCTTGAACTGAAAATGCTTTTTTTAAAAAATGGTGTAAATGGAAAATGGCCAAAGCTATTATTGAAACTGAAGCAAGGTCATCGAATGAGAATGCATATGTATTTAAAAAATAGAAAATTGCTGAGTGAAATAGTTTCTTTGAGTGTGAAAATAATTTTATTAATGTAAAAAAAAATTAAATATACTTAAAGCATTTCTAACGCAGTTAGATGTCCATGCTCACTGAAGGTGGGAGTTTCAGATATTAAGCAGAAGTTAAGAGGAGAGTTAGGGAGGTGGGCTAACATTTTTAAGTATAAAAAAAAGATAATTTTTTACTGTTCATTTATGACAAAAAGGTTTAAATCAAAATGTTGCATCCCAAAATTCTACCCAACAGATGTCCTAAATTTAGCCATTGGCTGGAATTTCCTGTAATTTGCCAACTATTTTCTGATAAACACGCAATGCTGATAATCACAGCACCACTGCCCGAGGCGCTGATAACTTCCAGGAAATCCGAGAACTTAACAAATAATTAATTTTAATTTAATACCTGACACATGCAATACAAGTGATAGATATGACAGATTATTGAGTCAATCACTGTAATGCAACTGAAGGGCTGCAAAACATTGTAAATCATTTGGTCTTCATGCATGTAATTTACAATATTGTGGAAACTGCCAATGAGGGCAGTAACTCACTCTCAGGTATTAGATATTCTGAGCAGTAAGAATGCTATAATAGACCTCAATGCAAGAGAATGAACGTGTGTTCCTGTTACGTTGCAAAAAGAAACAGGAATGTATGCAACCCAAGGGGGTTATAACTGGGGGCAATGGAGCAGAACCTCTATCTATTAGAACATAAGAAATAGGAGCAGGAGTCGACCATATAGCCCCTCGAGCCTGCTCCGCCATTCAATAAGATCATGGCTGATCTGATCATGGACTCAGCTCCATTTCCCGCCCATTCCCCATAACCCCTTATCGCTCAAGGAACTGTCTATTTCTGTCTTAAATTTATTCAATGTCCCAGCTTCCACAGCTCGCCGAGGAAGCAAATTCCACAGATTTACAACCTTCTGAGAGAAGAAATTCCTTCTCATCTGTTTTAAATGGGCGGCCCCTTATTCTAAGATCATGCCCTCTAGTTCTAGTCTCCCCCATCAGTGGAAACATCCTCTCTGCATCCACCTTGTCAAGCCCCCTCATAATCTTATACGTTTTGATAAGATCACCATTCATTCTTCTGAACTCCAATAAGTAGAGGCCCAATCTACTCAACCTTTCCTCATAAGTCAAACCACTCATCCCTGGAATCAACCTAGTGAACCTTCTTTAAACAGCCTCCAAAACAAGTATATCCTCTCGTAAATATGGAAACCAAAACTGCACACAGTATTCCAGGTGTGACCTCACCAATACCTTGTATAGCTGTAGCAAGACTTCCCTGCTTTTATACTCCATCCCCTTTGCAATAAAGGCCAAAATTCCATTGGCCTTCCTGATCACTTTCTCTACCTGCATACTATCCTTTTGTGTTTCATGCACAAGTACACCCAGGTCCTGCTGTACTGCGGCACTTTGCAATCTTTCTCCATTTAAATAATAACTTGCTCTTTGATTTTTTTCTGCCAAAGTGCATGACCTCATACTTTCCAACATTATACTCCATCTGCCAATTTTTTTGCCCACTCACTTAGCCTTTCTAAGTCCTTTTGCAGATTTTTTGTGTCCTCACACATTGCATTTCCTCCCATCTTTGTATTGTCAGCAAACTTGGCTACGTTACACTCAGTCCCTTCTTCCAAGTCGTTAATATAATTATAAATAGTTGGGGTCCCAGCACTGATCCCTGCGGCACCCCACTAGTTACTGGTTGCCAACCAGAGAATGAACCATTTATCCCGACTCTCTGTTTTCTGTTAGTTAGCCAATCCTCTATCCATGCTAATATATTACCCCCAACCCCGTGAACTTTTATCTTGTGCAGTAACCTTTTATGTGGCACCTTGTCAAATGCCTTCTGGATGTCCAAATACACCACATCCACTGGTTCCTCTTTATCCACTCTGTTCGTTACATCCTCAAAGAACTCCAGCAAATTTGTCAAACATGACTTCTCCTTCATAAATCCATGCTGACTCTGCCTGACCGAATTTTGCTTTTCCAAATGTCCTGCTACTGCTTCTTTAATAATGGACTCCAACATTTTCCCAACAGATGTTAGGCTAACTGGTCTATAGTTTCCTGTTTTTTGTTTGCCTTCTTTTTTTTTTTAAATAGGGGCGTTACATTTGCAGTTTTCCAATCTGCTGGGTCCTCCCCAGAATCCAGGGAATTTTGGTAAATTACAACCAATGCATCCACAATCCCTGCTGCTACTTCTCTTAAGACCCAAGGATGCAAGCCATCAGGTCCAGGGGATTTATCTGCCTTTAGTCCCATTATCTTACTGAGTACCACCTTCTTAGTGATTGTGATTGTGTTAAGTTCCTCCCCCGCTATCGCCCCTTGACTATCCACTGTTGGAATATTGTTAGTGTCCTCTACTGTAAAGACTGATACAAAATATTTGTTCAGAGTTTCTGCCATCTCCATGGGTTTAGAGGGAGAAAGGTTTAGAGAGCGAGAAAGAGAGTGAAAGAGAGAAAAAGGAAAGAATATCACAGCAGTCAATCAGCACACAGCAAGGTACCACAAAGAATAAAGAGATAAATTACCAATTAGTCCCCCTTCCCTTTTATAGGGGGCACTGGGGAAAATTGTGATTTTAGTGCCCAAAAAAAAAAACCAAAAAAAGAAAAACACAAAAAAAACAAAAAAAGGGGGGGGAAAAAAAAAAAAAAGGGCCTTGTAAATGTCTGGAGTGTCACCCAGGTCGGGTGGCACCGTTTAATGTTTTATGTTTTCGCAGGTAAACTCAAAAGAGTTAAATTACCAATTAGACTGTTTGCAATGGCCTCAGCATTTGAATAAAATGCTAATAGTCACTTTCTGGGCTCACAGATGAAGCATGCCCAGCTGGGTGAGCGACTGATGCTGTAAAACAGCTGTGTCGGGAAAGGAGTAGAAAAAATTTGGGGTAAAGGTTGGGCTGATTGATTGGTTATAATGGATCATTTACAAATTTTACTTATTAATACTGCAATTTCATATATCAATGTAGCAGGTTATCGGTGAGCAGTTGTTGTGGCGACCTAGAACAGCGCGGCGGCCCCGGCCTGCGAGAGACCATCAGCGGCAGGACGAGGCCATAAAAGGAGCGGCGCGTGGCGGCACACCCCTCCAGGGAGCAGCGCGAACGGCAACTGGATTGGACGTCATCAAGTTCCCGGTCGCTGATTGGAGTGTGGGCAGGTACAGCAGGAGTGGCGAGAGATCGTGGAGCGACATGATCGGGGCCCAGGAGAGGCACGAGTTCAGGGCCAGAAGAGCCGAGGGCCCAGGGGCAGCATGGGCCCAGCCCACACTGCGATGTGTGCGCGCACTGGGTCCGTGCAGCAGAGCAGGTCTCCAGTCGTCCTGGTTAATCCTTGCCGCTGGACCAAGACCTCGCTCTGTCAAGCCCGTGTGGTGGCTGGTGTGCAACGGCCACCCCACGTTAAAAAATCCACGCACAGGCATCTTCCACCCTTCAGGATGCAGTTCGGGATCCGGAATATTAGGTCCTTCATTGAAACACTGTGAACTCATCCCTTTTTGACGTGGAAGCAAGTCATCCTCGCTTCGAGGTACGGCCTATGATGATGAGTTGTGGCAAAGTACTGTTCCTCTATTTCAATCCATTGTTCAAATGCTAGTCCAGATTAAGCAGATGTCATTATCATGATAAAATATATGTTTTGGGCTTTTAGTTTATTAGCTAGGCAACTGGCAAATATGTTTTGAAAAATGTATCAATTGAGGTTTCTGCAAGGCAACACATGTTTAGAAGAAATTGTGCAATTTTTATGATGTTTTAATGAATTTGAATTTCCAGTTAATTGGCTGAACAACCGACAGGACATTCAGAGGGGTGAAATATAGAAAATAGGAGCAGTAGCAGGCCATTCGGCCCTTCGAGCCTGCACCGCCATTCAATATGATCATGGCTGATCCTCTAGCTCAACATTATATTCCCGCTTTCTCCCCATACCCCTTGATGCCTTTTGTTTCGAGAAATCTATCAATCTCCCTCTTAAATATATTCAGTGACTTGGCCTCCACAGCTTTCTGTGGTAGAGAATTCCACAGGTTCATCACCCTGAGTGAAAACATTTCTCCTCATCTCGGTCCTAAATTTCCTACCCCGTATCCTGAAACTGTGACCCCTTGTTCTAGACTTCCCAGCCCCGGGGGAAACATCCTCCCCGCATCCAGCGGCAGCACCTGGTGAGCGTCCTGCACCGGACTTCCCAATTGGCCGGGCACGGGACCTCCCGATTGGCTGGGCACCGGACCTCCCGATTGGCCGCACACCTTCAGGGGAACACTGGTTAGACTCAGCAGCGGAACTGCTCACCTTCTGTTGCTATTCGACATCCATCCATCGCAAATTCTAATCAGTGAATCTAGCTATTCTTGCACCACTGTAAAGAACCAACATAATGCACTCAGCCTCAGTGGGATTTGTTTATCTGTAGCCAGTTTACACAACAGGCGCAAAGATTACAATCCAAGTCCGCCCATAGATAAAGCAGCACAAGTCGACTCGAAATTGCCCGTTTTAGGTGTATGTTTTAAGAATGCGATGCTGGTATTTAGGATGGTCAGCTGAATGAACAAGATCAAAACCAGCAAGTCTTTGAGATTGTGAAAATGTATAACAGACTCTGATCAATATTAGAAGAGCTGCTTTTATTATTTTTTTTAAAGAGACAAGTCTCATTTTCTATAACATCGAATGCAGTAATTACGATATTTTCATTTCTTCCTCCATTGTCTGAGTCTCGACTTTGAATTTCTTTGCCGGTAAATAGGATCCCATTCCTGCTGCTCGGTCGGCTTCTTCCTGCGTGTACGGCGCCTCGCTCAGCTGCTTCAGCCTGGAGAAAACACCCACAAGAACCAGGATAAACATTCAACATTGGTTTTATAAATGAGCAAAGATGACTGGATTGCAGATCTCTTTCATGGTCCTGTTCGACCAGCGGACTCAAATTGTTCCAGTATTATGTTAAACGCCTTAAACAGATGCAGGCTCCCCCAACAGCTCACCAAGCTTATCCCGTGAGCAGCTGATACAGACCAGGCAACATCACCAGTCTCTGGTCACAGCAGAACCTAGCTCTGGGAAAGGAAATCTGGTCCAGGTTCTCGTGACTGATCGCTAACTCGCGACCTCGGTTAGAAATGCATATCAGAAAAGGATGAACTCCGACTGGGATTTGAAGCCCCTACGTTCAATGGTTAAAGTGCACGTGAATCAGCATTAGAGGGGGTTTTATAATTGGCCTTCGTCTTCCTCAACTGAAGTGGGAGGTGAGGGCAAAGAGGGTTCAGTAAGTGAACCAGGATTCCTACTCCTAATTGCTTTCTGTAACCCCGGCTAAAGGTGCACTTATATAGTCAATGGGTACGGAAAGATTCTGGCACACTGTGGTGCCTTTGTAGGCATAACCTGCCGCTGCTTACAGTCTAGGTTTGTGCATCAACAATGGCCACTTGGGCAAAGTACCAGATGGTTGCTAGCACCCAATCAGTATTAGTCACTGACTGTAATCGAAAGTAAATCAAGTATCGTATCTCCTTCTGTCATGCCTTTTTAAAAATTCGTTCATGGGATGTGGGCGTCGCTGGCAAGGCCGGCATTTATTGCCCATCCCTAATTGCCCTCGAGAAGGTGGTGGTGAGCCGCCTTCTTGAACCGCTGCAGTCCGTGTGGTGAAGGTGCTCCCACAGTACTGTTAGGGAGGGGGAGTTCCAGGATTGTGACCCAGCGACGATGAAGGAACGGCCGATATATTTCCAAGTCAGGATGGTGTGTGACTTGGAGGGAACGTGGAGGTGGTGGTGTTCCCATGCGCCTGCTGTCCTTGTCCTTCTAGGGGGTAGAGGTTGCGGGTTTGGGAGGTGCTGCAGCACATCTTGTAGTTGATGATTTAACAGTTTATGGACCATCTCACTAACGGACTTCTCTTTGGCATACCCTAACTAATGCAGTGTAAGGTTCCCAAAGACACAAGACGAAGTCTACCATTCACAATGTTGATTTTTATAATTACGCAGCACTAATTAGTCCTGGATTGAGTTTTTAAACAATTGACATTACCTGCGTTTGTGAACTTTGGTTTTAAAATGCTCTTTGAGACTTCGCTGATCCATGAAGTATCGCCTGAAAACAAAGCAAAGGAAAGGTGACTGAAAAAAGGAAAGGACTTTAAACCTCGTGTGACTGTTCATCAAACCATTTTCATCTTTCTCCCCTTCCCCATTCAAACTTCTTGCTAATTGTCCCCTCCCACTTCTGTCGATGCCACACTGCCTCTCGAGCCACTATCTCACCGTTTGGTGGCTCAAACCGCTCCCCAGGAAATGCCCAACATAAAGGTAAAGCAGCGGCTGTGGTTCAAAAACTGGGGTGTACAATCGCAGTGATTTGCAACTGTGCCCAATATAAAAACTGTATTTGATGTTACCGATTTTCTAGATTTCTCCTTTTAACTTTTCTAAGTGCAATTCTACATTTCTGAGACACCGTGGACACATGTCACAGGGGAGGGAGGATTCTTTTTAATGCTGCTCACAATTCGAGTTGTAAAAACGATAGTTGAATTCTGGAAATCTTTGTAGATGACTGTGTAACCATATTTGGTCTCTAACCGATGGGAAATTGTGGTTAGCAAGCCCTTGGTTTGCCAATATGTACCTCAGTGGGTGAGGCACCTCGCCCCCCACACCACTCCTCCCTTTGGTAAACTCAGCCCTGTTATTTTGACAGAAATTCCAAGCCAAGCCCTGGGCAGAATGGGCTGGCTAAGCTCGTGAGCACAACGCATCTATGGTGGCAGATGAGTGCAACATTCAATCAAATCTTCTAACATACCAGCAGGAAAGAAATTCTACGCTCCTTCCCAGAAATATTAATTCATCTAAAATGTGGAAAACACATTGTTCACCAAAGGCAGCTACTTACGCGCAGTGTAAGCAATAGAATTGGGCACTTCCAGTGGCGTCGCTATCTATTTCCTGGTGCAGTAATCTGTCTGCATTTTCAGGTTTCATATCTTCATGAATCTGGTCTAAATCTTTAGTTCGCCTTTTTGTTTTCCACAGTTTGGATACACTTTTCTTTTTGTCACTGTTGTGATTACCTATCCTCTTCGACCGAGTCATTTCTGCCAATGATCCTGAAACAAAAAACCAAGATAATATAAATAACCTCTCTCTCCCCGCCACCCCACCCCCGTCTCGCTCTCTATTCCCCGCTCCCCGCTCCCGCTATCTCTCCCCCCCTCAGCCCCCACCCCAGACTCTCTCTCTTCCCCCCCCTCCCCACCGTCTCTCTCCCACTCCGCCGCCCCGTCTCTCACTCTCCCCCTCCTTCTCTCTCTCCCTACGTCTCTCCCTCTCTCCCGCCCCGTCCTCTTCTCCGTCTCCCCCCCCGTCCTCTCCCCCGTCTCTCTCCCTCCCCTCCCCCGTCTCTCTCCCCCTCCCCCCCCTCCCTCTCCCCCCCCTCTCCCCCCCCTCTCTCCCCCGTCTCTCTCCCCCCCTCCCCCGTCTCTCTCCCCCCCTCCCACGTCACTCTCCCCCCCTCACCCGTCACTCTCCCCCCCCCCCTCCCCAGTCTCTCTCCCCACCTCCCCAGTCACTCTCTCTCTCTCTCTCCCCCCTCGTCTCTCTCTCTCCCCCCCCCCCTCCCCAGTCTCTCTCCCCACCTCCCCAGTCACTCTCTCTCTCTCTCTCCCCCCTCGTCTCTCTCTCTCCCCCCCGTCTCTCTCTCCCTCCCCCTCCCCTCCTCTCTCCCCCCTCCCCCTCCCCTCCTCTCTCCCCCCTCCCCCTCCCCTCCTCTCTCTCCCACCCCCTCCCCTCCTCTCTCTCCCACCCCCTCCTCCTCTCTCCCACCCCCTCCTCCCCTCTCTCTCTCCCCCCCTCTCTCTCTCCCCCCCCTCTCTCTCTCTCTCTCCCCCCCTCCCTCCTCTCTCTCCCACCCCCTCCTCCTCTCTCCCACCCCCTCCTCCCCTCTCCCACCCCCTCCTCCCCTCTCTCTCCCACCCCCTCCTCCCCTCTCTCTCTCCCCCCCCTCTCTCTCTCCCCCCCTCTCTCTCTCTCTCTCTCTCCCCCCCCCCCCCTCTCTCCCTCTCTCCCCCCCCCCCTCTCTCCCTCTCTCCCCCCCACTCTCTCCTCCCTCCTCCCCCCCACTCTCTCCTCCCTCCTCCCCCTCTCTCCCCCCCACTCTCTCCTCCCTCCTCCCCCTCTCTCCCCCCCACTCTCTCCTCCCTCCTCTCCCTCCTCC